>NW_028172925.1:0-15023 GCF_963971535.1 Notolepis coatsorum | reverse complement strand
GATTTATTCTCCTATCACCTTGACCTCCTCGCCTCCGAGATGCAGCTCAATTAAGCCAGCTCGCCGACCCGCACAGAAACACTGATCTACTCCTCTCTCTCTCTCTCTCTCTCTCTCTCTCTCTTTCCTCTCTCGCTTTCCTCTCTCTCTCTCTCTCTCTCTCTTTCCTCTCTCTCTTTTCTCTCTCTCTGTCCTCTCTCTCTTTCAGAATCAGAATCAGAAAGGTCTTTATTTGCTCGAGTAGTTTTCACATACAAGGAATCTGCTTTGGTCGTTTTCGAATGCGACATTAACAGACAGATGATACAATAAAGAGGTGGAGTAAAATTAAATGAAATATGAACTAAGTTGAGCACAATAGAATAGAATTATAATTATGAAATAAAATAAAATATAGGCTGTACAACTGTAAATAAAGAGGTTGAATAATATTAAATGGGATATATAAACTAAATTAAATATAGCATAATAGAATATAGTACAATAAAGATAAAATAGGAATAGGAATAGGCCAGGGCTGTGCAATTGGGCAGTTATGTGCAAAGAGTATGAGTCAGTGAAATATGAACAGGTGTGTTTGGTTGTTTGGTTGTTTTCCTCTCTCTCGCCTCTCTCTCTCTCTGTCCCTCTCTCTCTTTCCTCTCTCTCTTTCCCACTCTCTTCTGCGGAACGATAGCTCATCAGTAATGACTTGTTTCCTGTCGATATTAAAAAGAAACACACACCGCGGTGATCCGTGTTCCCGGTTCAAGTTACCTGCGAAGGCCTTGGAGATGTGGTCCTTCTTCCACTCCCAGGGCTGGTCGTACTCGTCCGCCGGCCTCTCGTCGTCCTGGGGCAGCCTGCTGCTCTCCTTGCCCTCCTCCTGGGGCTCCGTGTACCCCCCCTGTCCCCCCGGGCCGCGCTCGTCCTCGTACGGGGTGTCGTAGAGCTGCACCCCGCCTCGCGCCCGCCCCCCCGTGCCAGGGCCTCGCTGCAACTCTGACGCGGGCACAGAAACAGACACGCGCACACACACACACACACACACACACGCACACACACACACACACACGCACACGCACACACACACGCACACACACACACACACACGCACGCACGCACACACACACACACACACACAAATTCAAACTGCCAATCAGTACGTTGTTGATACGTGGGGGGGGGGGGGGACCAGAACACACACTGGGAAGCAAAGATATTGACCAGGGTTGGGTACCGTTCACATTTGAACCGATACCGGTACCGGTACCTGTGAATGGATACCGGTACCCAACGGTACCTTTTTTCAGTACTTTAGTCTAAAAAAAAATGTATGTATTATTTATTTAGAACAATTTGTTAATATATAATATATAATATTGCTGCGAGCGTTGTCTGCATCTAGCTTTGTGACCGTTTCGGCTTGCCATCGCCCCGACTGCTTTGTTGTTGTTGAATCAAGTAAAATCCCAGGTTAAGCGTGTATTGTGCGCGTGAACGTGCCGCACACTTCATAGGTTTTGTTTCGTGGTAAACCAAACGTTGACGTCATTGGACTTAAACAACTTTTTTAATTTAAAATGTAATATTCTTTTTTGCAGTACCGAAACGTGGCACCGGTGGATCTCACGTGAATCGGTAGTCGGTAGTACCGACGTGATTCGGTCGATACCCTTAAAAGTGCCGAATTCGGTACCCATCCCTAATATTGACAAGATATTGACACGTAACAATGAGGTCCCCCTCAACAAGATATTGACACGTAACAATGAGGTCTCCCTCAACAAGATATTGACACGCAACAATGAGGTCCCCCTCAACACGAGGTCAGAATGTCCTCTCCTACCGAGGAAAACAAAATGCCTGTTGAGCGCCACCCGCACGACTAGAATTTGAGGAGGGAGACAGATTATGTTTGCACAGCTCGCCGCAAGCTCAGCGCCTCATATGGGGAGGCTTAACCAAGCCCCGGGACAGGCACTGAGGAGCGCCCTGTCGACGCGGCAGACAGACAACACCCCTCTTCTGGCACCATCACAACACCCCCGTCGATGATTGTGTAAATAATAATTGGTTGATAATTGGTAGAAGTTGTGTACCGACGGAGAAATGTTTCCCCACAAACACCAACTGCACCGCTGGGAGTGAGGCGTGACCTTCACTGAGACTAAAGCTCACAGATTACTCAAATAAGCCCAGAGATGAGATGTCTGAGACAAACAGACGCATCGATAGTCGCGGGAGTCTCACAGCTGCTGCTGCTGCAACAATCAGGAGCTCTTTGATGTGGGGAAACTCTTATTAACTCCTCCAGAAGAGGACAAAAAGAAAGAACCCAGGAGATATTGTATCACGGGAGAGAGAGCGGAAAATGAACGAGTAGGCTTTTTTTTGTGTCCACAGCCAGGAGTCTTGCTGAGCCGGGGAAGTTCGCTCACGTGAGAGAGAAACCTCGCTGAGGCTAAATGGTTCAGGTTTGTTCGTGGAAGGCAGAGGCAAACTTTAACCCTCAGACTACAACGCGGCATCACCATGGCGACAGAGAGGAGGAGGCCCAGAGGGGGGGGGGGAAGGCCCCGAGGTTACAGCAGGAAGGGGGAGGAGGGGAGATGGAGAGAGAGAGAGAGAAGGAGCGGGAGAAGGAGGGGGATAGGAGGGAGAGATGAGGAGAGGAGAGAGGAGAACAAGGACGGGAGGCGGGCGAGGGCTGTCTGCGTTTGATGTTAAGTCGTTGAGACAAGAGGCACCGCGTGGCTGGGTGCTGTTCTACCTGCACCAGCAGCCCCCCCCCCGTCCCCCCCCCCCCCCGGCTGCCTGGAGAGAGAGGTGGAGCAGGTGGAGGTGGAGAGATGAGAACAGGCAGGCCAGAAATGAGAAATGGATGAGAAACGTGACAGAGAAAAATACACGACAGGTTGACAGAAAGGCGTTAAGTGATGGAAGATTGAGTGGAATGGAGGGAGGGGGAGGAGGAGGGGGAGGAGGAGGAGGAGGAGGAGGAGGAGGAGGAGGAGGAAGAGGAGGAGGAGGAGGAGGAGGAGGAGGAGGAGGAGGAGGAGGAGAAGGAGGAGGAGGAGGAGGAGGAGGAGGAGGAGGAGGAGGATGGTTTATTTATGTAGATGACTGTCACACCACTGGCGTGTTGCAAGCAACAGCCTCTCACCCCAACCTACCAAAACCGGTGGCAGAATCAGACGAGCAACAAACGACGGGGAGACAGATAAAGCTCTGAAGACTTTTCATAATAAATGTGCATCTTATTTCTGGGAAGGGAAAAGCACACAGACAGGTGTCATTCTGGGACATTCTATGTCAGGAATAATTACTATGCCAATCCGCACAGCTGGCGTCGGCGCTCCGCCAATGTTTGCGTAATGAGCAGCCGCCGCCGACACAGACACACACAGAGAGACGGGCGGTGACGGGCAGAGAGATCTAGATTGACGGCCTCGGCTCACAGAACATGAAGTGGGCCGCGACAACACTTTACTGTCACTAATCTAATCTCTCAAATGGCTATTTGCCCAACGGAGGAAAAAGATCTCGGGACAAAAGAATGAGATCTTTCACCCTGGCCTAGGACGTGAACTTCCTTTGACCGCGGGACACGGCAGCAGCAACGGCACGAGAGAGAAAAGGACACGGAGTCACAGAGAGACAGATTAGCCGGCCGTCCAGACGCCCCTCAGGGCGGGAGAGAACCCTTTTAGACGGAGAGAGAGAGAGAGAGAGAGAGAGAGAGAGAGAGAGAGAGAGAGAGAGAGAGAGAGGAGGCGCTCTTTATCGCTAAATGACTGGGACAGACTGGGCGAGAGAGAGAGATGTTATAGAGGACGAGACAAATGGAAAACGATGGATGGGATCTAAAGGATGAGAGGATGAGGCAAAGAGAATGGGAGGGAGGGAGGGGGGAGAGGGAGGGAGGGGGGAGAGGGATGGATAGAGACGTCTCTGACGGGCGGTAGTGTGAATCTGAGCGCGGGCTCAGTGGAGAACTGAAAGCGCAGTGGAGTGGACAGTTACAGCAGTTACAGCAGTGAAGACAGTGAAGACAGTGAAGACAGTGAAGACAGTGAAGACAGTGAAGACAGTGAAGACAGTGAAGACAGTGAAGACAGTGAAGATAATGAAGACAGTTACAGCAGTGAAGACAGTGAAGACAGTGAAGATAATGAAGACAGTGAAGACAGTGAAGACAGTGAAGACAGTGAAGACAGTGAAGACAGTGAAGATAATGAAGATAATGAAGACAGTGAAGATAATGATGACATTGAAGATAATGAAGACAGTGAAGACAGTGAAGATAATGAAGATAATGAAGATAATGAAGACAGTGAAGACAGTGAAGACCGTGAAGACAGTGAAGACAGTGAAGACAGTGAAGACAGTGAAGATAATGAAGACAGTGAAGACAGTGAAGACAGTGAAGACAGTGAAGATAATGAAGACAGTGAAGACAGTGAAGACAGTGAAGATAATGAAGACAGTGAAGACAGTGAAGACAGTGAAGACAGTGAAGACAGTGAAGACAGTGAAGACAGTGAAGACAGTGAAGACAGTGAAGACAGTGAAGACAGTGAAGATAATGAAGACAGTGAAGACAGTGAAGACAGTGAAGATAATGAAGACAGTGAAGACAGTGAAGACAGTGAAGATAATAAAGACAGTGAAGACAGTGAAGACAGTGAAGACAGTGAAGATAATGAAGACAGTGAAGACAGTGAAGACAGTGAAGATAATGAAGACAGTGAAGGCAGTGAAGACAGTGAAGACAGTGAAGATAATGAAGACAGTGAAGACAGTGAAGACAGTGAAGATAATGAAGACAGTGAAGACAGTGAAGACAGTGAAGACAGTGAAGATAATGAAGACAGTGAAGACAGTGAAGACAGTGAAGACAGTGAAGATAATGAAGACAGTGAAGACAGTGAAGATAATGAAGACAGTGAAGACAGTAAAGACACTGAAGACACTGAAGACATATTGAGTTACAGAACCTGAGGAGTTCTTCAATACAAACAAGAGATTTAGTTGGTTAATTTATAAAACCAACAACTACAGAATATGAATATGGTAGTGACCTGCAACCACAGTGCTGCTACAGAAGACTAGTTATTATTTTAAGAGATTAATGTAACCGTAAGGACAGTAATCGATAGAAGACAGAGCTGTAATAACACTGTTTGATATCATCATAATGCGGTACACAAAAGAACCCCACAAGACAGATAACAGATCAATAACAATATTGTTATTTTATGATGTTGCTGATATTGCACTTTGTCATTTGGAGCAGTATCGAAGGAAGATAATATCCGACCAATGATGACACCATTATTGAACTTACACGTTTTAATGACTTGCATACTACTGCAATGTGGCATTTGTGTATATTTATGTTTTCCGTTATTTGTGGATATGATGACAAAACATAATAGTAATAGTAATAGTATGTTAGCAATGTGATCCACTAGTAATAATAATATCATGATGTCATAAATAATAATATACAGCCCAGGAGATACTAACCTGTTATAACCCTCTGGGCTTCATAAGGCTCCATGTAGCCATTGTTCTCGCAGGGAACTGGTCCCAGATCAGAGTCCAGACGAGCATCGAATGGATCAGAGTAATCAGTGTCTCCTGCCATGGGAGCAGACGGAACCACCTGTGGGCCGAGACACACACTTAGTCATCCATAATCATACCACTCTCATCCATGGACCATAAGCATGCCACTCATCCATGGAGAATAATCTTATCATACCACACTCATATTCATGGAGAATAATCATACCACACTTATCTTCATGGAGAATAATCATACCACACTCATCCATGGAGAATAAGCATACCACTCTCATCCATGAGGAATAATCATACCACACTCATCCATGGAGAATAAGCATACCACTCTCATCCATGAGGAATAATCATACCACTCATCCATGGAGAATAATCATACCACACAAACACATCATCAGCTGCTGTCGGGGTGAAGCAAAAATTCACGTTTTCAAGATTGAAGAGGAACTGCTGTTTCCTCCCAAACTATCACAGGTTCTCTTTCGGCAACAGGGATGAGTGACAGTAATGAGTGACAGGAATGAGTGACAGTAATGGGAGACAGGATTGAGTGACAGGATTGTTCTATATGATTTCATTGTGTTTCATCATGGGTCGTAGGGTAAAAAAGAAACTTAGCAAAGAAAAGGACCACAGAACCTCTAAAATCACATTAAAACATGTCATAACAATAGCAAGTGTAGTTTTCTTTTTTTTCTTTTTTTTTTTTTATACTTTATTGTGTCAAACAAAAACATTTTACATTTAGGTATAGTAAGTGTACCCACATACACATACACAACTGCACCTGTCCATACCTACATACGTACATACCCACACAAATGTACATACGCATATTCCAAATCTTGACACTTTTTTTTTTTTTTTTGCAAGTGTAGTTTTCTGATCATTTGGTGTACTTGTTTTGTAACCGGTGTATTAGTGGTGAAACAGAACATTTACAATCACACCGGCTCATCAAGGCTGGTGATGGTTGGAGGCCACAGTGTACAACATCTCTTATTTCTTAGTCGTGTGTGAAATCCTATAAAATAATATATGTGTGGCTCTATTCCAGTGTAGTGTAGCCTAATCCAAACACTTAGGGGTGTCACGATTTCTATTCAAAATCAAAAATTTATCGGAATGAGCTGAGCATTCGACCCTCGAAAACACAAGCAGGTTTGCAATTCTCCTAGTTAGTATATCCAAAGAAATAAACATCTCAAAGATGACACCATGTAGTTGCTAGTTAACGCAAACCCACCAGTAGCCTGGATTACTTATCAAGAAGACATACAGTGTAGCTGCTAGTTAACGTTAGCTCACCGGTAGCCTTAACCGTCTGTAGTGTGGTAGGGAAAGGGTTAACATTCTGTAGTGTGGTAATGTTAACCTTCTGTAGTGTGGTAGTGAAAGGTTAACCTTCTGTAGTGTGGTAGTGAAAGGTTAACCTTCTGTAGTGTGGTAGTGAAAGGTTAACCTTCTGTAGTGTGGTAGTGAAAGGTTAACCTTCTGTAGTGTGGTAGTGAAAGGTTAACCTTCTGTAGTGTGGTAGTGAAAGGTTAACCTTCTGTAGTGTGGTAGTAAAAGTTTAATCTTCTGTAGTGTGGTAGTGAAAGGTTAACCGTCTGTAGTGTGGTAGTGAAAGTGTTAACCTTCTGTAGTGTGGTAGTGAAAGTGTTAACCCTTTGTAGTGTGCTAGTGAAAGGGTTAAAGTAGAATTTGAAAATGTAAATAACAGCTGTTATATATCGATAGTCTAATGATGGCAGATCTTAAAATCTAAAGTCAAATTGGTGGATTTGCAGAATGACACACCCCTGGTGCTCTCTATGCAGCGTTTCACTGTATCTGATCCACGCGACAATAGGAGGTCGAAACCCAGAGCGACGCGATCGCACCCAAAATATCCCGGTTTAATTTCGGAGGCTATAATTTGTCTACACAATGCAGTTCACTCCAGTAGAAGGCAATCTGCTCCCATCTGAGAGCAGTAAGCTATGCAGTGAGAAGGAGGCCTGTCAGAAAATGATAGGTCTGTTGGCTTGGTGCGCCAGAGGAGAGAATGGAGAGGGAGATGGTTGGCTGGCTGGTTGGAGAGCAGAGGGAGAGCATTTGTTCCTCCGTAGATGCACAGGAGGAGAACAGCGGTCAACTGGCACCATGACAACTACAAAGGCAGCCATATGGTGCGCGCACACACACACACGCGCACACACACACACGCACGCACGCACACGCACACACACACGCACGCACGCACACACACACACACACACACGCACGTACGCACGCACACACACACACACAGACACAATCTCACACTCACTCACTCACACACACACACACACACACACATGCATACACAGACACATATTCACATGTGTGCACACACACACGTACTCGCCCAAGGCTATTCTCTTTTTCTGTCTAACAAAGGCAATAATTTAAAGCAAGGCGCATTATCGTACACAGCCCAAACTCCCCCGTTAGACACACACACACACACACCTAGGCAAAATTACATCTATTCCCATGTTTCTTTTGTAACAGGTTATTGACGCACGGGAATCTGCAATGTTAATTAGAGTGTTTCCACAGACCATGGGAGATGAACGAGGGCGGCATGACTCCAGCGCGGGGCACATAGCAAAGCTATCGACTTGACTCAAGAGTAAGACCTCGACTTCAATGCACTTCGGGAGGAGTCAGTCACACACATGTAACGTTTTCCACGAGAGAGAGAGAGAGAGAGAGAGCGAGAGAGAGCGAGAGAGAGCGAGAGAGAGAGAGAGAGAGAGAGAGAGAGAGAGAGAGAGAGAGAGAGAGAGAGAGAGAGAGAGAGAGAGAGAGAGAGAGAGAGAGACAGGGATTTAACAGCATCAGTGAAACCGCACAGGGCTTAAATAAGCTCCTCAACTTATTCAATGTGAGAGCGGAATCAGTGTGTAAGCCCCAATCCCTAGTAATAATACCACTGCTTCTCTCTCAGCAGATGTGCAGGCGTGTTCTACAGCCACTACATACAGTATCCGTGGTCCGGATGGCACCAAAAGCGCTGTAGCGTAAATTATGCCTGTCCATGGCCTCTGACATGATCACCCCACGCTGTAGCCTATACAGGCCAAACCACGTGCCCACGTGGGGGTCTCTCACAGCCTGCTAAACAAAACCCCATTTATTATTTATGGGAGGACATAAACTCGAGAGACTGTGACCCCCCCCCCCCCACTTGACTCATTGGCCCGCTCAAAGCCATCAATAACGCTTTCCTCCATTAGCCATCTTTGGACAGCAAATTTATGAGGCAGGTCAGACATAAATGTGATTTATGGAAACAATGCATATCTCTGACACGCATTACCAGTCACTTGCTTGTGGAGACTGATCAATACAGCTGTCTTAAGAGATGGAGAGGAGATGAGGAGGGATGAGGTGAATGATGCCTCTGGGATGGACCAATACGATACAGGTATTGGATGTCAGCCTGTGATACCAGGGTAAAACAGGGCATCAGCAATGGAGAATTACCCCAATACTAAAGCCAGAGACCAAGAGTGGAGCCATGGGTAAAATGTCCGAAATCAATGTAAAGCCACTTTCTCATGGATCTCTCATGGAGAAATTGTTTTTATATCTCAAGCCATTTAATGCCATTTAATGACGCAAACTAGTATAATTCTATTCAGTAAAGGCAATGGACTGGAACGGTCCTCTTATTACTCAAAGGTTTGGGACTCAAGAATAGGGCTGGGTATCGAAATTCAATGATATCGAATCGATAGAATTGCTTCAATACTATCAAGTATCAAAAAAAATTGTGGCATTACACATCTTCTGTTCGACCACAATCCAAAATCATCCAAAATGTAACAAAGCCTTCGACTCACACAGACAGCACACATAACTCAGCAAAGTATGGCATAGAAAAAAGTATTGTTTTGGTATCAGTAACGAATCGGAGGTATCGGTACTGGCACCGGTTTCGAAAACAGTACCCAGCCCTAAGAGTCAGTATCAACAGTGAAGAGGTAGTCTCCTACCCCTGACCCTCCTCCTCCTACCCCCTCCTCCTCTTCCTCCTCCTACCCCCTCCTCCTCTTCCTCCTCCTCCTACCGGCCCCTCACACTCCAGTTCTCAGGCTGCAGCTGGTTTGAAAGCAAAGTTGAACAGTTCTGGCTCTGCTAGTTTCTTTTCTATCTTTAGGTTTTTTTTTGGTGGACAAACCACCGCACATGTGCACCGTGACTCGGGACTGGAGACTAGCTCTGCTAGCACACATAGCCTACTGTGTACAGAAAGGTTTCAAACTGTATTTTAAATTAGAAAGCAAACAAAATAAATGGACAAGAGACAAATAAATCTCAATTTGGTCAGTATTGTCATTTGGACAAGCAAAGCCATTACTTTAAGTTGCAGGCAAGAAAGACAAGTCTGTCCACTGTCTCTGGTTTTAAAACAAATACAAATAAAACATATATAATAATAATAATAATAATAATAATAATAATAATAATAATAATAATAATAATAATAATAATAATAATAATAATAATAATAATAATAATAATAATAATAATAATAATAATAATAATAATAATAATAATAATAATAATAATAATAATAAATTATTATCTACCACGTTTCATATCTATATAGAGGAAAAATATATTGCGATAATTATCGTTATCGTTTTATCGCCCAGCCCTACCTCCTCCTACTCCTGACCCTCCTCTTCCTCCTCCTACCCCTGACCCTCCTCTTCCTCCTCCTACCCCCGACCCTCCTCTTCCTCCTCCTACCCCCGACCCTCTTCTTCCTCCTCCTACCCCTGACCCTCCTCTTCCTCCTCCTACCCCTAACCCTCCTCTTCCTCCCCCTACCCCTAACCCTCCTCTTCCTCCTCCTACCCCTGACCCTCCTCTTCCTCCTCATACCCCCGACCCTCCTCTTCCTCCTCCTACCCCCGACCCTCCTCCTCCTCCTCCTACCCCTGACCCTCCTCTTCCTCCTCCTACCCCTAACCCTCCTCTTCCTCCTCCTACCCCCGACCCTCCTCTTCCTCCTCCTACCCCCGACCCTCCTCTTCCTCCTCCTACCCCTGACCCTCCTCTTCCTCCTCCTACCCCTGACCCTCCTCTTCCTCCTCCTACCCCTGACCCTCCTCTTCCTCCTCCTACTCCTGACCCTCCTCTTCCTCCTCCTACCCCTGACCCTCCTCTTCCTCCTCCTACCCCTAACCCTCCTCTTCCTCCTCCTACCCCCGACCCTCCTCTTCCTCCTCCTACCCCCGACCCTCCTCTTCCTCCTCCTACCCCCGACCCTCCTCTTCCTCCTCCTACCCCTAACCCTCCTCTTCCTCCTCCTACCCCCGACCCTCCTCTTCCTCCTCCTACCCCTGACCCTCCTCTTCCTCCTCCTACCCCTAACCCTCCTCTTCCTCCTCCTACCCCTGACCCTCCTCTTCCTCCTCCTACCCCCGACCCTCCTCTTCCTCCTCCTACCCCTAACCCTCCTCTTCCTCCTCCTACCCCTGACCCTCCTCTTCCTCCTCCTACCCCCGACCCTCCTCTTCCTCCTCCTACCCCTGACCCTCCTCTTCCTCCTCCTACCCCCGACCCTCCTCTTCCTCCTCCTACCCCTAACCCTCCTCTTCCTCCTCCTACCCCTAACCCTCCTCTTCCTCCTCCTACCCCCGACCCTCCTCTTCCTCCTCCTACCCCCGACCCTCCTCTTCCTCCTCCTACCCCTGAGCCTCCTCTTCCTCCTCCTACCCCTGACCCTCTTCTTCCTCCTACCCCTGACCCTCCTCTTCCTCCTCCTACCCCTGACCCTCCTCTTCCTCCTCCTACCCCTGACCCTCCTCTTCCTCCTCCTACCCCTGAGCCTCCTCTTCCTCCTCCTACCCCTGACCCTCCTCTTCCTCCTCCTACCCCCGACCCTCCTCTTCCTCCTCCTACCCCCGACCCTCCTCTTCCTCCTCCTACCCCTGACCCTCCTCTTCCTCCTCCTACCCCTGACCCTCCTCTTCCTCCTCCTACCCCCGACCCTCCTCTTCCTCCTCCTACCCCCGACCCCTCCTCTTCCTCCTCCTACCCCTCCTCTTCCTCCTCCTACCCCTGACCCTCCCATGTAGGACAGACAGGAACCATGAACATTCCAGTCCACATGATGGTGTCATATCTTCACTGTATGAATATAGAAATGAAAGGCCAAGGCGGTGCGGCCGGGTAGCGCAGCGGACTAAGCGCCTGTCCGGCTTGGTCGGTCGTCCATACCGACACAATTGGCAGAGTCAGCGGGTGGGAAGCCGGTGGGGCGGTGTATCCTGGTCGTTGTAAACAGCGACTCCTACAGGTCGGTCGGGGCGCCTGCTCAGCGAGGAAGGGATCTGGGGGAAGTGTAGTGTGATCCTCCCACACGTTACGCTCCCCCAGTGAGAGTCCTCGCTGTCAGGTGAAAAGAAGCGGCTGGCTGACTCCGCGTGTATCGGAGGAGACATGTGATAGTCTCTATCAACCCTCCCTAGACCGGCGAGTGGGGGGGAAATGCGCGCAACGACCAGGAAGGGAATTGGCATAACGACTAAATTGGGATGGGAGAGAAAAATACAGAAAAAAGGGCGGAGAAAAAGTAGATAAAAAAAAAAAATGAACGGCCAAGGGAAGGAGGACGGAGAGAGAGAGAGAGAGAGAGAGCTCTTACGGGCTCCTGCTGGTCCTCCAGGGAGACGGCACTGAGCAGGATCTTGGTGCGGCCCAGCTCCTGGGAGTCCACCTTGATCAGTCTGTGTTTGGGCGACTTCACGTCCAGACTGGCCAACTTCATGGGGGAGGAGCCGAACGCGGGGGGCGCAGAAGAAGAAGGGTCCATCATCACGCTCCCCCCGGAGGACGACTCGCTCCTGGACCGGTTCTGCTCCGAGTCCTCGTAGGGATCCTCGAAGTCCAGGTTCTTCTGCAGCCGGTAGGCTTTGAGGATCTCGCTCTCGCTGTAGTCCGGCGTGGGCGGCTGAGGGGGCACCTTCCTGCTGCCGAAGCTCAGGTAGTCCTTCAGCCACTTGGCCATGGCTGCTCTGCTGGGGGGGGGGGGGGGGGGGGGGCAGGAGGCTGCGGAGACAAACAACAAGAGGTTAGTTGCTTGACCTGATTTCTTATTATCCCCCCATGGACAGTGTGAGCTATAGGTAAGGAATGGAAAGATTGGATTAGCCCTCTCTCTCTGTGTGTGTGTGTGTGTGTGTGTGTGTGTGTGTGTGTGTGTGTGTGTGTGTGTGTGTGTGTGTGTGTGTGTGTGTGTGTGTGTGTGTGTGCGTGCGTGCGTGTGTGTGCGTGTGTGTGTGCGTGCGTGTGTGTGTGTGTGCGTGCGTGTGTGTGTGTGTGTGTGTTCCCTGAAAAGTTATCAAGTGAGAACACTTGTTACAAATCGATCCATTCTCTCCTATAGCAGGTCTTCCGACCAAACAGTAATAATAATCTACAGGTCGCGATCCCTCGTCATAAACTTTGCGCAAGACGCTAACTGTCTCCTGACGCAGTGCGTGGCGCAGCATCGCGCACACACACGGTCGGCACTACAGACAGACGCAGCAATGATCGCCTACAACAGCTGGGCTTGATCTGTCCGTCCATTGTTTTACAGCCTGGACTTTATACCCCAAGAGCTGCAATTAAGAAGATGCACGCCCATGTAATAAAGCCTGAATTAACTCAAAGATAGAAGTGAAAGTAAATATCGAACAACTATACTATACTGTAGGCAAGGCAACTATAGAGGCAAGGCAAGTGTGTCCTAAGAAAAACATGAAACAAAATAAATGAATATGAGCCTCTTTTTAAACGTTACACTACACACATAGTGTATATTTTACCACGTACAGTAAAGACAAGTTTGGAACAAATTGAATAAAATAAAATAAAAACAGAGACTGAAAAACCAATGTTTTCTTTTAGCACTCAGTGCTAGTAAGTTATTTAAAGAGTTTATAAAACACAAAGACCTGTATTTATAGGTCCTAGAGAGCGCGTTGCGCTGTAGTACGATGGTAACAGTACCGACCTTTTTTCAGTGATTCACTTTCGATACGAGCGCTTTATTCCACGTTTCTTCATGTTGACGGCAAGAAAGAAACACAGGAAAGTACGATAATAACCTTGTATTTGAAATGCGCCTTTGTTCCTGAAAAGAACGACAGTATGATAGAAAACAACAGCCTGTCTGTCTGCCTGTCCGCGTCGCGTCTCACTGAAATAGAACGGAGTTCCGCCACGAAACGACAGATGATGGCAAACGTGCAAAGTGAGCAACTAGACTGGAGGCGGCGCGAGAGAAACCCAACCAGAGCCCCGAGCACGCGCTTAAAGGGGAGGCGCTTCACTCCCAGGGGAATATAGCACGCACTTTTACAGTCAGCCGACTGTTGTTGTTCATTCACGGGACTATATCAACAGAGCATCAGAACGAAAAGTGTACATACTAAAAGAAGATGAATCGATATATCAGTGCAAACTAAATACCAAGTCAGGTTGAAACTGGGTTTATCTCAGTTGCATTGCATTCCAGGCATATTCTTTCTGGTTTCATCATCGTTCATATCTGATCACGTGGTTGAATTAGGTTATCACTATGGAATTTCTTTTCTTTTTCTTTTCTTTCTTTTCTTCTTTATTATTTTTCTTCTTGCTTCTTTATTATTATTATTATTATTATTATTATTATTATTATTATTATTATTATTATTATTATTATTATTATTATTATTATTATTATTATTATTATTATTATTATTATTATTATTATTATTATTATTGTTTGTTTCTTTGTACATGGTATAAATGATTATTTTGTGTAAATTAGGTTGTACACCGACCATCAAGTAAATACTTGTTTAGTTTAGGAATAAGGGGCAGGTAGGTAACTATAAGATTTATTCTTCTTCCTGCTCCTTTTGCCCATGGTATGGTATTTATGATTTTGTATGAAAAACTCTATGATTGTATTGTTTCCATGTGGCAAATAAAACTCTGAATCTGAATCTGAATTAGCTGTATTCAACATATATATATATATATATTTTTACATTTGAAATTATTCTGCAGTTCAATCCACGACCACATACTGAGTTCCTGCAGGATTACAGGGATGATTAAACATTAAAAAAAATTAAATAAAAATCTAAGAATAAAATCCCTGACAGATTTACCCTTAGGAATGAGGAACTAAAAGTAAAGAGTATGTATGTAAACACACAAAACACACGTTGTCACATATAGACACAATGACAAAAAGCAGTGAGGCCGATCTAATTGGCAGGCCGGGTGGGTTTCATCTCTTCACAGATGTCCCATTATCCAAGGTCCAAGGTAGTAAATTGGATTGTGTGATTACCGTGGGTGTGAGACCATAGATATGTGTGAGACCATCTAAGGCTGTTAAAAGACCGTAAATGCCTCTTCCTTTAGACAGCCATGCG
>NW_028172926.1:0-19952 GCF_963971535.1 Notolepis coatsorum | reverse complement strand
CCCCGCCCAGTAATCTGATGGTAAAGAACCGATGATGAATGGTTTCATGTCGGCTTAGTTAGCGATGGTCACTCCGTCGGAGTGAGGGGACTGAGACCAGGAGGGGGAGGGGCCGGTTAGTGGGACCAGGTGGGACCAGGTGTGAAGGAGGGGGGGGGGGGGCGGGGTGTAAAATCAGTTGTGTAATACTATGTTTTGGTGAGTTGTTTCTATACAATTCAAGTCATGAGAGAGAGAGAGAGAGAGAGAGAGAGAGAGAGAGAGAGAGAGAGAGAGAGAGAGAGTGAGAGAGAGAGTGAGAGAGAGAGAGAGAGAGAGAGAGAGAGAGAGAGAGAGAGAGAGAGAGAGAGAGAGAGAGAGAGAGAGAGAGAGAGAGAGAGAGAGAGAGAGAGAGCGGTGGGGGTTAGTGGGACCCGGCCCTCATTTATCAACAATTCTTAGAAAGTGTTCTATTTTCGTACTTAAGCACAGAATTTAGAATGTGTGTACGCACAGAAATATCGGGATTTATCAACCGTGTTGATAAATACCATTTGTTCTTACCGTCAATGCTCGTGCATGATTATCCATATATGTTAATGAAATGAAATAATGGACTGACCCGAGCGAACCCTGAGAAACTCCACGAGCGAGATTGTTCATGGAGGCGCTGTCGAACCAAGAAGACACAACCCGTGTTATGGGATAAATAAAAGGCTGGCAGACTTGTACACGGTGATGTCAGATATCAACGACTCCCTAAGACCATTGATGCAATTCTGCCTGGACAGCTCAAAATACTAATAAAGACTGTTCGTTAACCACTGTTTGGCGTTGGTGTGTCATTATAACCATGGAATATGAATGCTTTTATTAGTTTTGTTCGATTGGCTACCGGGTATAATATGATTTGTAGAGGTGTAACCGGTTCCTATTTGAACATGCCATGAGTGGGAGTCGAACCCGGTCTCCCGCACCGCGGGCGACATCACAGACCTCTGTACCAAGAGGTGAATTCACTTCTAAGCAGTCAGTCTGGATGCCTCTGGGGAGTGAGTTTTACTTCCTGGTACCGCTACCGTGCCACAGTCACTTCACAACGTCCGAAGTTCTTCGTGACAGGGCTTCGCGGTACCATCCGTTACACTCACCCCCCCTAAACTCACACCACTCAAGGCATCCGGACTGAGTGCTTAGAAGTGAATTCACCTCTTGGTACAGAGGTCTGTGATGTCGCCCGCGGTGCGGGAGACCGAGGTTCGACTCCCACTCATGGCATGTTCAGATAGGAACCGGTTACAGAGGCATACAATCTATTTTGTTGTCGGTATTAGGTAGCCTATATGAATGACATATAATAGCAGCCATAGCCTACATTCGGCAACAGTAACTTGCGCATATATAATATATCATATCATATTCCTATATGTCTCCCAGGAATCGTGGGGCTCTGGGGAATAAAGGTTGGGAAGACCCTGCTATCATCCTTTATAATGTTATAGGCTATTTAATTTACAGTTTACTCTATCAGCCTACCCAGCATGTAATACGTTCTTTGTTAGAACTCAACTCGTTATTATTTTGCGCATAGATTGCAGAAATACGGGAACGTTTTGATTTATATTTAAAAGGCTTTGACACTAAACGAAATAAGTGGAATTACGAAGCTGCAAGCAGAATACAAGTCATATCACCCACACGATATATATGCTACCTGTATATCCAGAGCATGTATGCTTTTCATTCATTTAAGACACATTTATGGCAAGGGGTTTGTATACACATAAACTCAACAAATAACCTCTGTTCTCGTTGCAATGCGTTTTTAATTCTTTCTTATACAGTAGGAAGGGGGAAGAACACTATATCGTGGGTGTTCATATGACTTGTATTCTGCTTACAGCTTTGAAATTCCACTTGTTTCGTTTAACAATGGCAAAGCCTTTTAAATATAATCAAAACGTTTCCGTATTTCTGCAATCTATGCGCAAAATAATAACAAGTTTAGTTACGCGGAGCGCAGTCAGTTACACTCTGTATATTCCGATAACGCTATATTCAAACCATGCTGCATTCATTCAGAAAGAAAGACCTATTATTCCAAATGCTATTTATAGGGTTCTGACCATAATTACACTACTGTTGCTATTTTACAATTAACTATAATGAATTACGGCGGTCATACAGAACATGTCAGTGAACCTAATGAATGAAAGCTTATTTCCGCGTTGAAACTAATGCATGAAACTGATGAGAGCATATGCCATCCGTCTGCAGTATCCATATTCTACCACCGGGCGCCAGGTACGCATGCCCTGAGCTGAGCGTAAATATACGCACAAAGTCAAGCACACGTTCAAATTGATAAGTCACACACTTTGCTTAGAAATTATCGTACGCACGGGTTATGCACATATCTGTGCATACGCAACGTTGAAGCTAGTTTCAAGAATAAGTTGAGATCTCACTTACAAGAGAGCCAATGAATATGAAAGGGATAATGTAGAGCCATGTGACATTTTTGTTACCGCGATGTGTTCTGTTATCGTTTGATTGTGTGTTTCTTTGGTCTGTGTGACGCACTATGTTTTAATTTTGTCATGTTGTCATGTTGTAAAGTTGTTTTTCGGACCCCAGGAAGTCTTTGCGTTAGCTAATGGGGATCCTTGTCAATAAACAATAATAAACAATAGACTCTTCAGATCACATGTGTTACACACATAATACTCCTCACATAGGAGCAGTGGAAACAGAAAAGATTCAAAAACTAATGTATGCAACATTCAATAAGCCTACTTAACAAGCAGGACATAAGTGTGGTCCAACCTACACAGGACAGTGCAATATAAAATGGCTGTGCAATACAACATAACCTTGGACTTATGGAACTTTTGCCACATCGAATTAATGACGTTGGTTGGGAGGGAAGGAAGGGGTTAATTAGGCATTGTCTCTCTGATGTCGTGTCTATATGTCTGTCTCTGCTGTAACATGGTTGTCTCTCTGATGTCTGTATGTCTCTGTCTCTGCTGTAACATGGTTGTCTCTCTGATGTCTTGTCTGTATGTCTGTCTCTGCTGTAACATGGTTGTCTCTCTGATGTCTTGTCTGTATGTCTGTCTCTGCTGTAACATGGTTGTCTCTCTGATGTCTGTATGTCTGTCTGTCTCTGCTGTAACATGGTTGTCTCTCTGATGTCTGTATGTCTGTCTGTCTCTGCTGTAACATGGTTGTCTCTCTGACATCTTGTCTGTATGTCTGTCTCTGCTGTAACATGGTTGTCTCTCTGACATCTTGTCTGTATGTCTGTCTCTGCTGTAACATGGTTGTCTCTCTGATGTCTGTATGTCTGTCTCTGCTGTAACATGGTTGTTTCTCTGATGTCTTGTCTGTCTGTCTGTCTCTGCTGTAACATGGTTGTTTCTCTGATGTCTTGTCTGTCTGTCTGTCTCTGCTGTAACATGGTTGTCTCTCTGATGTCTGTCTGTCTGTCTGTCTCTGCTGTAACATGGTTGTCTCTCTGACGTCTTGTCTGTATGTCTGTCTCTGCTGTAACATGGTTGTCTCTCTGATGTCTTGTCTGTATGTCTGTCTCTCCTGTAACATGGTTGTCTCTCTGACATCTTGTCTGTATGTCTGTCTCTGCTGTAGCATGGTTGTCTTATGTCTTTATTTCTTGTGACACAGTATTGTGTGTTCTGACACAAAACAAATTTCTGTATCAACAGATTATAAAGAGTCTTATTATCTTTTCATCACCGAATACACAAACTCTGGAACATTACGTCCCTGGAACACTGGAGCTAGAAATCTGGCAGACAAGTTGCTGTTTCACTGTGGTTGTTTACCTCTGTTTACAAACATCCAAAAGCTGACGTTCGGTTGGCCTCAAAATCTACGACGACACAAGACACAATCGTTTACACAATCATCATGTACAGTAAATATGTGTTGTACACTAACTGCAGATTATGCAAATGTAATCAAATCGCCCTCCCACTGAAACGGCTTAGTGTATCTTTAACATAGTTAACAGTTAGCAGAAAAGCCCACATGGTGAGGTATTGTACATACACACTGTGTCCTTCATGAAAAGGTTGGATGTCCTTCTCTGGTTTAAAGGCGTAAATGTTCAGTTGCTATTGCATGCACTTATCTGTGTTTCATCATTACACATATGACTGCATGCTTACCAACTGTTTCGCCTGTTTTACTGCCACACTACTATCACCGACATCTAAGAAGGGAGATCCCCCCTTGAACGGCCCTTCTAAGGTTTCTCTCCTCCACATTTCCTGTGGTGCATCTTTTCCTATTGCTAGGTTTTAGTGAGTTTTTCCTTACCTTTGCATGGGGTACGTCTGGGAGTGGTGCATTCATTTAATTTATAAAAAAAAAATTGGACTTTATGGTGTTTTTTGTTTTGTTCTTGATTTATTTAAAGAAGACGTGTCCGGCCCATGGGGACATTAACGTGTGTTCTGTTTCATTAGGGGCTCTGCTTGGCATCACTACTGCACTATCTCGCGTACGTGCACGCGTACTGAATAAACCACAAATGTACCTCTAATACCAGTATTAGTCTGACCACACCCCTCATCAGCTTACCTTCATAAGCAGGTGTGTGGTCACCTGCTCTCCTCCTTCTCGCTTTCACCACAAGGAAGAAGTGCCTCGGTAGATCCCCACACTTGACACCATGATGGAAGAAAGGTTTAGGAGCAGCTTTGGGAAACAAGGATACGTTGACATCATATCTTTATTTTCTCTCTCACTATTTTCGAGAAAATACGGCGATATTGTCTTCGTACTGGAGTGTCTGGAAGATGATGATCATTCTAAAAACCCTCCACCGGTTTTCGTATTGGGAGCACGCCGCTGCATGCTTCTCAACTGCAGTTCCTTGCTGTGTTTGTTGGGGTGAAACCTGTCAGGCCACAGCTGAACTGTCGGACATGCCGCTGTTGTGAGAAGCGGTGCGTTCCAGGTTGGGTGAGTAGTGTTTGCTGGCGGGCTCCACTTGTCTGTTAGTGCTATGGGGGCTACTTGACAAAGTTTATGGAAACCGGCCCCAGGCTAGGGTCCTTTGTTCAGCCACCTAGGCGACAGAAGGCCTTGGTCTGGAGACCATTATAGTTTTAACTAGTGGGCCGCGACCATTGACACTGGTGATCCCTGTGTGTTCTGGACGAGTGGATTCTCTCTGTCACCGTGTTAAGGCCCCATCTTTCATATCCAAATGAGAGTATTCCTTCACGAGGGGATATGTGCATGTAATGTGCGATAGCGGCAGATTCATGTTCAAAGTCAGCTACACAGGCCAGTTGGTACTGTGCTGATTCCGTCGGATGTGGTAAAGTCACCGTTGTGAAGCGGTGTTGACATCTTGTTTTCTCTTTTCTCTTAAAAAGTGAGGAGAGGTTCAGAACGGCGGCCTGTCTGGGTGAGTGTTATGTCATTGTTTACATGTTCATAGCTTACGGTTAGCCAGTCAGCTGTTAACTGCTGCGTTAGCCTGCTGGATCGCTGCATGGCCTGCTTAGGGCCTACTATTAGCCAGTCAGCTGTTAGCTGCGGGGCTAGCATGTCGTGGTCGCTAGGTATCGTTGGCTTGCTGCTATGGCCATGGCCTGGCGCGGGGTAGCTTAGCTTCTCGCGCGCCGCCGTGAGCTCGCTTCTGATCGCGTGCGTCGTTAGATCGGCGTCTCGCGAGCAGAAGCGGTAGCACCCGAACGGTTGGAGCGGCCGTTAGCTTGAGCTATTCTGTTGAACGTGCTTTGATTTTAACATGTTTTACACTCTTGACCACGACGTCATCCTTGACAGGGGATGTTCGTCGACCCTGCCCTGAGCCTGGACGGGGATTGCGTCAACAAAGAGGACTGTAGCGACTGGTTGGAGCGACGACGCTGCCCAGTTCGAGCAACACAGGATCGGCTGTGTTGTCTACGGGGTCTTTCTTGAGTCTGCACTTCGCTGATCTACGTTCCGGGTAGGAACGGGGTTGACCAGACCTCATAACACGTCTTCTGGTTTTACTTTGCTAAATGTATTGTGAATAACGGTGTTTTTCCCAAAACGTGTGTTGCTACAATGCATTTAGGATACGTTGCGGGTTATGTGTGAGCTGTTTTGTCACTGGCAGTTAGCTTCTCCGTGCAAACGGGATGTAATGATCTGGTTGTTGTGTGAGAAACACGGCCGTGTACTCACAACTAAGGTAACTAACCTATGAAGCTATGCTTGGTGACAAGTGAGTAAAAGAATGTTCTTTCTCAGACTGTAATGACAATGAACAGTGTGTTCACACATTAACAGGTTTTCCTGTTTTAACTGGCCGTATTGAGGGTAAAATAGGAGGATTGTGTTTTTCCCCCCCGGTTCCCTGGGGACTTTTTCATCCTCCTGTCAGACATGTTGTGCATTAATTGTGTCTTTTGTGTGGTAGGGATACGATGTAACTCTTAGCTTGATTGCTGAGGTTGTGCTGAATCTGCTGGAGAAACTTATTTCCTAAAGGGAAATTGGTTTGGTTGCTGTCATGTGTGCTTAGCAAGGCCTGTGGTCGATACTAATCAAGAATGATGTATTCTCTCATTGTGAAAAAAACGGCGTTCCTCTGTTGAGTGTTTTTGCCATTTTTTGTAGGTGATGATGGGTTGTGTGTGTCATGTGACCTACAACTGGGTTGTACTGGCCACAGAAGCACATGTGTATGTTGGACCGGGGTTCTTAGAGCCCTCTCTATTCTGTGTTTTTCCTTAGTAAAAATCAGATAGCAGGTTAGCTCATGCGCTGTGTGGAGCTGTGAAACGCTTCATAGAGCTGACTATGACTGTGTCATATTCTCTTTTTGTCGTTACATCGTATCATGGGTGTGGGGTCGTAAAGGGGTGAACTGGTAACCTTTCCTCTCCCCATTGTTCTGTCGGTCAGGGGTACACCCCCTGTCCTTCAAGGTTCCCGTCACGTGGCGGTTCGGCACGTTACGGGGGGGGGGGGGGGGGGGGGGGGAGTTCCTGGTCCCACGGCCTGGTATATTGGGCGTGTGCACCGCAGGAATTCCCCCGCCATAGAGTACGTCACCGTGCGCGTCTCTGTTGGTAGGACTTCCGTGTGCTGTTCAGGTCCATGTGATGGATCTGTTTTCAGGGGGGGTGGTCAGGGCTCCTCCTCACCAAGCGCCTATTCAGGCCTTCTGTGAGTTCGGACTCCTTCTTCCATGTGAGGAAGCCTCCATCAGAGTACAGAGCCTTCCTCCTCAGATTCTCAAAGTGAGTGGACCCTCTAGAAGGGTCCTTTTTCTATTGTATGTATATTCGATTCAATTCGTTTATTGAGTGTGTATGGGTTCAGTGCCTCTTCCCCGGAGGCCCTAAAACCAGTTTTTTACATGGCTCAAGGTGCAATATATTCTTTTCAATCTGTACAGCTCGCGTGGGAAGTCTCTCTGGGGATCCCCGTCTCTTTCCTATGGGAGGGTGGTGGGATGTAAAAATGTGAATTTTTTTACCCCGGCTGTGTAGACTGGGATACATACTGTTGATGCTTCCTTCTTTCTATTCCAGAAGTGTTGGAGTTAGGGAGTGTCACACCCCTCTTGTCGTTCCCCTGGGCGCCTTGGGGATTCAATGACAGGTCTAAATAGCCTGTTCATTGATGGGGGTGTGTCCCGACGCACGTATAGTGCTAGCTCGCTGTAAACAGGCGATTGACTGGCACGCCTTGGTTGCTTGTGGTTGAAACAGCGTTTTTATAAAGCAACTGAGATGGGGGTTTTTCCTCTTCCGACGACCACATCCCATGACCTGGGTGGGTTGTCGACGGATTCTCGTTCATGTCTGGGGGATGATGACGGGATGGATCTGAACATATGTGGTGGGGTCTCACGCCCTTGGGGTGGGCCACCAGGCGCGGTTCGTCCGAACGTCTGGGTGGCGCCTTCTTTTCATGTTAAGATCAACACGCATATCTGCCCTTCTCCTGGAGTAGGCATGTCGGCGTGGTTAGGGCACGGGACTGGTTCTGGTCACGCTGGTCCAGATCAGTTGAACCCGTTGTCCGCCGGGGATGCAGATCTGCTGTTCTGGTACCCTGAGGGACTTGGGCTTTTTTCAGGGGGAAAAATGCCAGGTCGGTCTGGGTGTCACAGGGTTAAGCGCTATGGAGACCCTGGTTGGGTATGTTTTTACTCAGCACTGTCGTCATGGCTTACAGCCATGCCATTCTGTACGCGCTCGATCTCGTCGGATCTCGGCCGCTACACAGGTTGGTCCTGGTTAGTACTTGGTTGGGAGACCGCCGGGGAATACCAGGTACGGTGTGCTTAGGGGCTGGTTCTCCATTATTTTTCGCTCCTCTCTCACGCATGGCGAAGAGGGGCCTGTGGGGGTGGTTTTTTGACCTCCTCTGGTGACCCTGTGCTTCCCGTACCGCCAGGCCCGGTCCGAAGTGATGTTTGCGACCCGTAGGCCTGGGTTAACCCTTTTTGGAAACTGAAACACTTGTACTGCGGTATAGCCGGTGTATACCCGCAGGTGTGTTTTGGAGTTTTTTCTTGAGGGGTTATAGGAACAACCACCGCATTGGGTAACACCGAGGTGGTTGATTCCCTGGTGTGTTGGAGCAGTGTCAACTCCCGGGTTCACCGTTTGAGGGTGCCCCTGCACGTTCATGACGTCTGCCAATCGTGTCAGCCTTCTCTGCCTCGACCCCTCTGGGTGGGGGTTTTTAAATGGAGGCTTGGTCATGCAACACCGCCAGCTTACGCTCCTTCCGCCGGGGCGGCTGTGTTCAGCTGTCCCCTCTGGCGCCTGTCTCGTCCGCAGTCTCCAGGCTAGGGTTAACAGCCTGTTGCCTGGTTTTTCCCCGGTGCGCTGCCTGCTTCCGTTGGTTAACCTTTTTTGTGTGCTTACGGCCATGCTGACTGCCTGTTCTGCAGGGTCAGTGTGCCAGGCGGTGTACTATTGGGGGGACAGGGCCCGCTCGGCTTACGGCCATACCAACCTGAACACGCTCGATCTCGTCCGATCTCGGAAGCTAAGCAGGTTCTGGCCTGGTTAGTACTTGGATGGGATTCCGCCTGGGAATACCAGGTGCAGTAACTGAGGGGCCTTTGTCCGAATACGCTGGCGATGTGGGGGGCGGGGCACTACGTGCCCACCTGGTGGGGTCTTGATGCTGGCATCATGGACTTCTCCGGGCCCCCATTCTAGGGAGTCCAGTCCTTTTGGTGGGTCTGGGTCTTCCTTCGCGCTCCGCTGCTACGGCCTTGCCACGGGGTTGGGTTTGCCCTTGACCCCGTGATTCTGGGGGCAGTAACGAGGTTGTTCCTCCGTTCGTTCCCGGGTGGCATGCGGGTTGTGCGTGTGTGTAGTCGTGGGGTCAAGCCACGGTCTGCTCACCCTGTGCGTTAAGTTGCTTGAGTGCCTCTTCGCACGGTCGGGTCCGTCGCCTTCCCGTGAGGCCTCTAATAGGGGGGATACCCTCCATTAGGGGGGGTCGGGGGGGCTCGGCCCTCCCTGTTCTGATGGTTTTGGGGGGCTGTCAGCGGGGTGTATTTGTCAGCCAGCGGCTCCGCTTGGCCTCCCTTTGTGCAGTAGTGATGCCAAGCAGAGCCCCTAATGAAACAGAACGTTAGGTTATGACTATAACCAAGTTCTGTTAATTAGGGGTGACGCTTGGCATCAGACGGCCGCTGCAGCCCTTGACCTCACCTTGTGGTGAAAGCTTGGGAAGGAGGAGAGCAGGTGACCACACACCTGCTTATGAAGGTAAGCTGATGAGGGGTGTGGTCAGACTAATACTGGTATTAGAGGTACATTTGTGGTTTATTCAGTACGCGTGCACGTACGCGAGATAGTGCAGTAGTGATGCCAAGCGTCACCCCTAATTAACAGAACTTGGTTATAGTCATAACCTAACGTTGTCGGGCCTTACAAATACATTTGATTTGATTTGATTTAACTATCGGTGTCTGTTTATTTTTAAAGTTCTTATTGGTAAACCTCCCTCTTACATCACAACACTGTTGGAATGGAATCTTGGAACCTATCCTACACGTTCAAATGACTGGTTCCTTAGGGTTCCTCCAGTTTGCTCTGAACTAGGAACAACTGCTTTTTCCTTTGATGCTTCCAACACCTGGGATGTCCTCCGACTGACTCTGAAGCTGAAGGTTCGTCCGTCTCTTGCTGCGTTTAAAAGTATGATCTTCGACCGTCGACTTGTAACTGTCTTAACAGATTTTTTATTGTTTATTCTTATTTATTGTGTCAATATGTATGAAATCGCTGATAACCTGTGTCTTGTTTTGTAAGCTTGGCGTCACTGTAAACGAGGATGACCTCAGTGTCATTTCAATGAGTTTAAATAAAGTTTGAAAAAAGAAAAAAAAAAGTAGGGCGGTAATCAGAAGGTTGCCGGTTCGATTCCGGCGCCTCCTGACAGCGTGTTGAAGTGTCCTTGAGCAAGTCTATGCTGTGGCATGCTGGGGGGGGGCTACATCAACTCGAGGGACACCAACAAACTGACCAAGCTGGTGAGGAAGGCTAGCTCCGCGGTGGGAGTCGAGCTGCTCAGACTACAGGTGGTGGCAGAGAGGGGGATGAGAAGGAAGCTGCCTGCCATCCTGGAGAACCCCTCCCACCCCCTCTACAACGAGCTAGTCAAGATGAGAAGCACGTTCAGTCACAGACTCATACCCCCCCCCGACACTCAACGAACCGCCTCGGACAGTCCTTCATACCAGCGGCCATCAGGCTCCACAACAGTGGGCAGGGACTGCTGCCAGACATCCAACTATTAGGAACCTAGTAGCTGACTCCCACCTAAAAGGACAATATACTTACCTTATGCATACCGCACCTTATGTGAATACTGTATACTTCATCAGAGCATATATTTATCATTTAAAGATTATATATTAGATTCAATTTACATTATTAGATTATATATTGCATAGCATTTAGTTTTCTTTTTAGATTATATATTAAATTCAATTTAGATTGTTGGATTATTAGATTATATATTGTAAGTAACTACATTTATTGTAGGGCAAATATAACTGAGAGGGCATACATACCCTCATCTCGCACCTTGTTGCCCGCATATTGGCATATTGTCCAGAGTTAATTATATTGTTATATTATTTACACTGCCTTTTTATTCTATTTTTACTTCTCCACTGTACTATACTTCTGTGACCTGTATCATGTTTTTATGTTTTATCTTATGTTGTGGGACTTGTACAGCACTTTGGTCAACTTTGTTGTTTTTAAATGTGCTTTATAAATAAAGTGGATTGGATTGGATTGGATGTCTTCTACTACCTGTACCTCCCCTCCCCCCTTCCCCATGCTGCTATGATGCCTGCATTTCCCCAAGGGGATTTTATTTACTGTTCTGTAAAAGTCTTGTTGAATGTAATGTTTTATGTTTTGTGTGGACCCCAGGAAGACTAGTTGTTGTCATGCAACAGCTAATGGGGATCCTAATAAACTAATAAACTATAAAGGAATATCTTATCTTATCTTAATGGGTGAATGTGAGGCATGAGTTGTAGAGTTTACTTGACCACTGTACAAGCGTTACAGCTGGAGTTGGTCCCTGGGTCTTTGGAGTGCAGCTGCCCACTGCTTCTAGATAGTTAGGATGGGTTCAGTGAATATACTGAACTGAATATCTGCATATAATCTGTACATCCCTTACCTACTCTTACTGGTTACGCCACTGGCCAGTATGACCTAATACCATAGTGTCTTTATACCTGTATCACTGTACATATTAATACTACAACTCTGTACATACATCTGATTACCACTATTTCTCAGTAGTACCAATTTATATATTT
Source organism: Notolepis coatsorum (assembly GCF_963971535.1). Classification (NCBI taxonomy): domain Eukaryota; kingdom Metazoa; phylum Chordata; class Actinopteri; order Aulopiformes; family Paralepididae; genus Notolepis; species Notolepis coatsorum. Next base: position 8,122 of record NW_028172926.1, on the reverse strand, counting down.
TATACCCAGCTACTATTGCACTTTACTGTTACATTAGCATCAAATTGATTGTCCTTATACAACACAAGTCCAATACAACGAAAATAGGTTTGGCATCCAACCAGAGTGCAAATGTAACAGTAAAGTGCAACAGTAATATACAATGTGCAGGTGTTCTGGATGAGCAGACTTAAAACAAATATATATTTGCAAAAACTGGAGAGACGTCGAGCCACATTACATTACATGAAAAGCAAAGATGTCCTTTTATTATTCACATTTCCCTGTCACCTAGGATGGGGTGTCTGGTTTGTCTGGAATCTGCCATGATTTAAAAGGTTGTGTTGTAGATGTGAGTGAATGATCCTCCGGTCCCAGCGGTCGGTCCCAGCGATCGGTCCCAGGCATACACCCTGAAGAGTGAAGGGGTTTCAGTCCTGAGGACAACAGGTCTCCATCATCTCAACACACTCATGTATCATAGCAACACAGGTCTCCATCACCTCAACACACTCATGTATCATAGCAACACAGGTCTCCATCACCTCAACACACTCATGTATCATAGCAACACAGGTCCATCACCTCAACACTCTCATGTATCATAGCAACACAGGTCCATCACCTCAACACTCTCATGTATCATAGCAACACAGGTCCATCACCTCAACACTCTCATGTATCATAGCAACACAGGTCCATCACCTCAACACTCTCATGTATCATAGCAACACAGGTCCATCACCTCAACACACTCATGTATCATAGCAACACAGGTCTTCTCATCTCCTCAACACACTCATGTATCATAGCAACACAGGTCTCCTTATCACCTCAACACACTCATGTATCATAGCAACACAGGTCTCCTTATCACCTCAACACAATCATGTATTGATGTATGTATTGTACTCCAATGATCGAAGGGTTGGTGGTTAAAATCCCACTCAAGCCCATGTCCATCCCATTGCCGTTGTGTCCTTGGGCAAGACACTTAACCTACTTGCCTCGTATGAAGGTGTATGCATGTGAATGAATGTTGGTGGTGGTCGGAGGGGCCGTAGGCGATGATTATTCGCCACGCTTCCGTGAGTCTGCCTCAGGGCAGCTCTGGCTGCAATTGTAGCTTACCACCACCGGTATGACTGTGTATGAACGAATAATGGACTCTGTGAAGCGCTCTGGGTGTCATGAAGAGCGCTATATAAATCCAAGCTATTATTATTATTATGTATCATAGCAACACAGGTCTCCTTATCACCTCAACACACTCATGTATCATAGCAACACAGGTCTTCTCATCTCCTCAACACACTCATGTATCATAGCAACGCAGTCTCATCGTAACATAAACGTAAAGAAAGTACCACAGGAAAAAAGGTAATTTACGTATTTACGTTTCATATCGGCGAACATCTCCCAAAAAACTAACAAAACTTGTGGTTGGGGGCGAATGCACTCAACACTAGACCAAGCCACCCGTTAAGGTCAGGGTTAAGGTTGGGGTTAGTTTAAGGTAACAGTGTGGTTAAGGTTAGGTTTAGGGTTAAGGTTATGGTTAGTTTAAGATAACAGTGTGGTTAAGGTTATGGTTATGGTTAGTTTAACAGGTAACAGTGTGGTTAAGGTTATGATTATGGTTATGGTTAGTTTAAGGTAACAGTGTGGTTAAGGTTAAGGTTTGAGGCTATCAGAAAAATGTGTATCAGGGTGGTTTAGTCTAGTGGTCAGATAATTTACCTCCCACCTCAAGCATTGTTAGTTCAACTTTCGCTAAGATAAGAAACGAAAATATATTACTCATACAATACGTAAATATATCACTTATGGCTATAACATAACATACATTATGTAAATTCTTCCTGTGGTTGATACTTTATTTACATATTCTAAGCGAGACCGGGCTTCTCATTGCAGGTAGGGATATTTGTTATTATATTATCTTATCGCCTTTGAGGACGATCAGATATCTCTTTATTCATACAATTGTGTTTATTTAATTGTTTTCATATTTTCTTTTATCCTTTTGCAGAAATGAACTGTTCCTCAACCGACTCAAACCTATTCAAGTCCATGTAACGAAACAAAGAGGACACGTCTGAATCCCTGTGACGAAGAACTGCTTGACTCAAGTTCTCAGATGAACATTGTTGTCGCGTTGTGTACTATCCTAGTTACAGACAGTAGAGGTTTGTTTACATTTACATTTAGTCATTTAGCTGACGCTTTTATCCAAAGCGACTTACAAGTTCTGTACGACAAGTCATCAGGAAGGGCACAACTCTCTCAGCTGAGTAACAATGTTCATCAAAGTGTTGAGTGTATTAGTGCATGACAGTAAGGTTAGTTAGGGTTAGATTCTTTTAAAATGTATTAATTTTTTTTTTTTTTCAGATAGTGGTTGAAGAAGTGCGTCTTTAGTCAATGGCGAAAGATTGGACTGGTTTCGGCTGTCCTAACTGGGGTGGGTAGTTCATTGCACCATTGTGGGGCAAGGACTGAGAAAAGGCGGCTTCTCCTTGATGACCCTCCCGGAGCTCGGATAGGAGTGGGTCTGAGACGGCCAGAAGATGCAGAGCGTAGGGGTCTTGAGGGTGTGTAGTTAGAGACCATTTTGTCTACAATACTATTTACAGGCAGTAGAAGTTTGTAGACTATCCTAGTTACAGACAGTAGAGGTGTGTCTACTATCCTAGTTAAAGACAGTAGATGTTTATGTACTATTCTAGTTACAGACAGTAGAGGTTTGTGGACTATCCTAGTTGAAGACAGTAGATGTTTGTGTACTATCCTAGTTGAAGACAGTAGATGTTTGTGTACTATCCTAGTTGAAGACAGTAGAGGTTTGTGGACTATCCTAGTTGAAGACAGTAGATGTTTGTGTACTATCCTAGTTGAAGACAGTAGATGTTTGTGTAGTACGGTTAAAGGCAGTAGAGGTTGAGTACAGCTTACTTCTGGGTCAATGCATCACATTCACATTCCAAGTGACTTGGATTGACTTTAACATTACGAACACACATGTTTCCACCCGCCACAAAAGTCTAAATGGACCGAAAGGGTTTATTCATGAAGTAACGAGGCTCACAAAGACCTCTCTGGAGGACGCTGTGGTGTTATGTCCAGAGGAACGAAGACGGCAGGGCGCATCCACACGACACACAGACGTCATCTCTCCCAGATTCTATGTGGTGTTTGTCGTAACTATTCATTTATCACCATCACGGCTGTCTGTGTTTTTTTTATAACCTTGCACGGCAGCCGGGAGAATCCATCTGGTCAGGCTTCAGGTTAAGTGCTTTGTGTTGTAGTCGAGTCACAAAAACTCGAGTCCGAGTCGAGTCCCCAGTGTTCGAGTCAGAGTCCAAGTCCGAGTCACCAAAGAAGAGCCCGAGTCAAGTCCGAGTCAAGTCTCCATTACCCTAGTCCGAGTCATCAAGGTTGAGTCCACTCCACTCCACTCACTCAAAGAGCTGATGTACAAATAAAACACACTCTACATTAAACATAAATGACACAGCGGTCACCGTTTCAAAGGGAGTTTATTTACTTTGTGACACAATAGCCAAACAAATGCACTAGTCATCAATATCTTGTGCCAAAGGATTAGGGTCTATTACAAAAAAGAATAACTGTATTTATCAATTAACAAGTCCGAGTCCTCGTCTGCACCTTCCGCGTCCGAATGCAGTCGACGCTCGAGTCCAAGTCCAAGTCCGAGTCATCGGCGCTCAAGTCCACATCGAGTCACGAATCAGTCCAGGACTCTGACTGACTCGAGTATTACAACACTGTCTGAACCACAGCGGTTCGGACCGATCCACGTCCTTTGAGGAACCACTGATATTTTATTTCTTTAAAGTGCCAGTTCTATTCCAAACAGTTTCAAAGGACGACCTCCCAGATGTGTAACACGCCGTCTGACGGGTCAGGTTGACGTTTTTTTTTTTTTTTTTTATATCATCAACAAATCCTCCTGAAAACCTCCCGTATAAACTGCTCCAGGTGTGCAATTCCCCACGGTGACCTCCAGAGGCGCACTCTTAAATGAGTATGAGCACACCGCCTCTCCCCGCGTCGTCGCCACCCCCCGGAGAAGAGCGGCTCTTAATGTCGGCTTTGAACACTCAAGACGTGTCAGTCTTCCAGAGTTTAATACTAATCACAGGCCCGTTTCAGACGTATTACACTGCCACGGACACATCTGTCTCGTACACAAACATCTGGAATCTGGGCATCTGACACAGCTGGAAGAGAAGCCCTCTTGTCCGTCTCCTGCCTGTCTGGATGGACGGAGGCCCAGACGCCGTGTCTCAGAGGACGCCCTCTGGTGGACGAGACGTGGAGGAAGTCCTGCTCCTCCCACTTGTACGGTAAATACTCAAACTATGGACGAAGACATCAAGTGCTGAGAGACGGACAGAGAGAGAGGAGAGAGATAGGAGAGAGAGATAGAGAAGGAGAGAGAGGGAGAGAGGGACAGAGAGAGAGAGAGATAGAGAGAGAGAGAGAGAGAGAGAGAGAGAGAGGGGGGGAGAGAAGGACAGAGAGAGAGAGAGAGAGGGGGGAAAGAGGGACAGAGAGAGAGAGAGAGAGAGAGAGAGAGAGAGAGAGAGAGAGAGAGAGAGGAGAGAGAGAGAGAGAGAGAGAGAGAGAGAGAGAGAGAGAGAGAGAGAGAGAGAGAGAGAGAGAGAGAGAGAGAGACAGAGAGGGGGGAGAGAGAGATTGATTGATTGATTGACCATTTTATTAACAGATTGCAGAATGGGTACAATACAGTACGGCTCAATACACACAATTGTTACATCAGGGTCCCCCATTTTCAATTCATCATAACATATATGACATACATGACATACAGATATACAGTACTGTTTAAGAGTACAACGCCTGTCAAATAGACCCTGGCGTTGGAAACTCTGATTAATAGGGGGAAGAAACTGTACATTGGAGTAGGTTGGGTAGGTGGGGTGGGGCGAACTGTACATTGGAGGGGGTTGGGTTTGGACATTAACAGTTTTGAATTGCAGCCTCCCGTAGGTGCTCTTTGAGAGTGGTTTTGAAGGTGGGTAGTGATTCACATTCCTTTCCAGCTGTGGGTAGGGCGTTCCACATTGATGTGGCATAATTCTATAACTATTGAATCCATTTTAACCATGTGTGGGCCGCTGTAGGAAGATAAGATACGATAATATAAGATAAGATATTCCTTTATTGATCCCCTTGGGGGAAATGTGGGCGTCATAGCAGCGTGGGGGAGGGGGAGGGGAGGTACAGGTATGGGCAGGGTTAGGTAATAGTAGAAAGATATAAATATAGGCAATACAATTGTATCTGAATATAAAAATATGAGAAAAATAAACAGTGTAAAGATTATTATAAATAAACAGTGTAAATAAAGGTGCAGATGAGGGTCTGTGTGCCCTATCGGTTATATTATAGGTTACAATAAATATAGGCAATAAAGAATTTGTATCTGAATACATACTATGAGTAAAAGTAAACAGTAAACACAAGGTACCCTAACGGGCATGATACACATCATACTGAAGCACATCATATTGAATTAGATAATTATATGTATATACTGTGTATATATTAGTGCTGTCAATCGATTAAAATATTTAACTCGATTAATCGCATGATTGTCCATAGTTAACTCGCGATTTATCGCAATTTAATCGCATTTTCTTTCTTTACCATAAACGGATATTTTTCAAGTCTTAATACTCTTATCAACATGAGAGTCAACAAATGCTTGCTTTAAGCAGCCATTTAATTAACACTTTGAGTGCCACGCCGGGTTTTCCTTTTTACCCCCTTCCGCGGGGCTGAGAGGCTCCAGAATGAACTGTGGTAACCCCGGCTGGATCAGTGGACTGGAAAATGTGGAGTACCGGATTTTTTTCCCCATCCATTTTCATTGAGTCCATTCCAAAATCCCTTATGTCATCTGGAAGACGATGACATATATATATATATATATATATATATATATATATATATATATATATATATATATATATATATATATATATATATATATATATATATATATATATATATATATATATAGTATAGGAGGGCGGCAAGGTGGTGTAGTGGTTAACACTGTCACCTCACAGCTAGAAGGTCCAGGGTTCGATTCCCGCTTGGGGACCAGGTTTCCACGTTGCCAGGTACCCAGGTGTGTTACGACGGAGACAGGTAGGTTCCAGTTGAGGAGTAATAAGTAGAAGCAGAGAGGGTTGTTTACTCGTTAAAGGTGGTTCTCTTTATTTGTAGAACGGTACACCTAGGGTAATTCCAACAGGTAGTAACACTGATGCAGGGCGTCTAGGAGAGAAGATAATAATGATAACAATAATGACAGCAACGTCCAGTGTCTGCGGTACCGCCGTGTACTCTGCAGGAGAATGAGAAGATCCGACAACTGGAAGTAGAAAGACAGGGGTTTAAGTAAGACCACATACCAGACATACCAAGCGCACCGACGTGACAACCAATCAGGAGACCCAAACAATAAGTGACAAGTGACAGGGAGACAAGTGACCGGGAAGCCAAGTGACGGGTGTCAGAATGGTGGGTGGTCGTCAGGCGGGGCCAGAGAACCCAAGCGTTACACAGGTGGGGGGTATCTCCCGGGCCTTTCTGTGTGGAGTTTGCGTGTTCTCCCCCCCTGTGCTCGCAAGGGTCCCCCCCCCCCGCCCGATAAGATAAACCCAATGGAAAAATATGCACAACAGATCGCTAACGCTGACGAAGACGGACAGGAGCACTTGTATTGGTCCCTGGGGGCGGCCCCTCACCGACGCCCCTACCTGCTCCCGGCTGCCCTTGGGGGACAGGACGACAGGGATGGGTCAAGCGCAGAGACTCAATCTCATCGGCGACCCATAACGATGGCATGTGTGTGTTCCTGTGTGTGCCGCCCATCGCATGTGTGTGTCACTGCATGACGAATAAAGACTTATTCAAAGTCCAGTTATTATTATATTATTATTATTATTATTATTATTATTATTATTATTATTATTATTATTATTATTATATAGTACTATATATACCCAGTATTGTTAATTCTACATGGTTGTATGCAACCAAATATTTAACCCTGCCTTCCCAGCAACCTCCCACCCCTCCCACGCCAACCACAACCACCCACTTACACTCTCCCACCCCTCCCACGCCAACAGGGACGTGCACAGGACTTTAGAGGGGCAGGTGCTCAAAGGCTGAAAAGGGCACTGGGCCTGTGCGCGTGCAAGACAGATTTTTGGGGGCCCTTTTTGGGGCGGTTTTGGTGATCAAATATTGAACTATAATAATCAGTGCAGGAGCTCACTTGAAAAGACAAAAAAAATTGCCATAAAAAGGGCACTTTCTTTATGAGGCACAAAAGGGCAGGTGCTCGAGCACCCTTTGGACTCTATGTGTGCACATGCCTGCACGCCAACCACAACCATCCACTCACACTCTCCCACCGCTCCCACGCCAACCACAACCATCCACTCACACTCTCCCACCCCTCCCACGCCAACCACAACCATCCACTCACACTCTCCCACCGCTCCCACGCCAACCACAACCACCCACTCACACTCTCCCACCCCTCCCACGCCAACCACAACCACCCACTTACACTCTCCCACCCCTCCCATGCCAACAGGGACGTGCACAGGACTTTAGAGGGGCAGGTGCTCAAAGGCTGAAAAGGGCACTGGGCCTGTGCGCGTGCAAGACAGATTTTTTGGGGGCCCTTTTTGGGGGCGGTTTTGGTGATCAAATATTGAACTATAATAATCAGTGCAGGAGCTCACTTGAAAAGACAAAAAAAATTGCCATAAAAAGGGCACTTTCTTTATGAGGCACAAAAGGGCAGGTGCTCGAGCACCCTTTGGACTCTATGTGTGCACATGCCTGCACGCCAACCACAACCATCCACTCACACTCTCCCACCGCTCCCACGCCAACCACAACCATCCACTCACACTCTCCGATCCCTCCCACGCCAACCACAACCACCCACTCACACTCTCCCACCCCTCCCACGACAACCACAACCACCCACTCACACTCTCCCACCCCTCCCACGCCAACCACAACCACCCACTCACACTCTCCCACCCCTCCCACGCCAACC